>NC_079212.1:32144249-32174249 GCF_029633865.1 Lampris incognitus
AAAATAGTGCTAAAATGTAAAAAAACAAAACAATAGCACATCCTCGAATCTTTTTTGGTGACTTTTCTGTCTGTTATGTGTGAATGAGAAAGCCAAAGAGGGTTTGCAAGAGAGAGGCCCAGTGTAGAAGTTGTGACCATTCTGAATCCAGTACAGCTTCTGCAAACATCTGCCGTTATTATTGAGGAGCAACAACACACAACAACCAACAGACGGCACATCTACAGTGGCTCCATTTTTAACTGACAATCCCATACACAAATCACTGTCACCAACCGGGTTTTCCAATGTCACAGAGGCACAGGAACACTATAGCCTAGCACACAGTCATGTCTAGAATCTGTTTTGCCCACGCCCCAGTATTAACCATATCCATAGGGAGAGGAAGGGAGTAAATCTGACCCTAGACCACTCTGATTTGTGCGAGGTGACAGCAGGGCATTCAGTAGTCTGGCCCCTCCTTCTTCAGATTCTTGTAGTCTGTTGTGATGGCTACAAACTGGAAATTTTAAAAAAAAGTTAATGTTTCACAGTTGAGAAGTCATGATGAATAAATAGAAATTTATATGTATGTGACTTAAGATAGAAATGGTCAGAGTGAATCAAGCAATACTGACAAGCTAATCAAAAGTGGAGGTTCACATGTCAGATATAGAATGTGTGTGTCCACACACATGTTACCGCACCTTGTACTGGTAGGTTGGGTCAAGTTTATTCCAGGGCTCGGGGTTGCTGTTCTTGTTCCAGCTACACGCAAACACACACGTACACACAGTGACAAAACACACAAAAACAACATGCACAAGCAGACGGGATGAGTGGAAATTGTGTTAGTCTCACTGTAGATCCAAATTACACAAGTCAAGCCCTCCTGTGGCTAGCAAACAGCCGCAGTGCCAGTATGCAACCACTCACAACATATCTACCCCACTCAACCTTTTTTTTTTTTACTGCATTCCTGCTTTGTTAGATGGTGTACCAGGAAAAGAAGGAGAGAGAACGGAAAAAGCGAGGACGTGCAGCAAAGGTCGTGGTCAAATTTTGAAACACAACTTTGCCAGTAAATGAGTCACAGCTCGCAGCCCAACAGGACACCCTCCTGTCCCCTAACACTTTCTGCAAGCACATCACACACGTTAACTGTAAATAGGGTCAAGGGTATTTTTTTTGTACTTAGGAAGCTATTCAGTCTCTTAAGAAATTGAGGCTGAAGATACGCAATCCTATGTATCAGATAACAATGGGTCTATTCATCAATCGTTCTATGTACAAGTTTGTTCTTACACACCCATGGAACTTTTTGGCCCTCAATCATGTCTGACAGGTAGCCAGACAGACAGCGTAATGCCTTCCCCCTAACATCTATTGTCTCCCTCTTGCAACAAGCACTCAATCAGGCTTGTAAAGGCATCAGTGTTAACCAACTGGTGTCTAAATTCAGGGGTTACCCAGGTTCTAGATCTGCCTCTAAGACAAACTACAGGGCTAAAAATTCCCATGGGTGTGTAAAAGCCCAAATCTGTACGCACAAGCGATTGATGAATGTGTTCCAACGTTCCCCAGAGTTCTGCTTTGCGACTACCATTCGTTTACAATTCACATTTACATTATTTATTCATATATTTATTCACATTTTGCTCCTTGGGATATCTAGCTGTGTTATTATCAAGAGCTACCGGTTATGCCGGGGTAAGCACATAAAGCTTCAGATCACCGACATCACAAGCAGCCAAAATCTGCAACAGAAGGGTCAGAAAGTTTCTGACCCTTACAGTGATCTTTCGACTGTGGAAGAGGACAGGGGGAAAGTCATTTCGCACTTTTGAAGTAGTGAATGTCTCGCTTGCATGCAATGAAAAGCATGACTAAGCTAAGTAAACAGTACACTTAATGAATTGATGGCTGTCATGAGATCATTTTCAGACAATACGAGTGGAGCACAGCCTTACGTGACGTGCGGTCCCCTGGCCAGCCGGACCAGATACAGACCCGCCCCGCTCATTCCCAAACAGATGAAGAAGAACTGGGGGATGAGCTGGAGGAGCACAAGAGACCAAGGTTAGACGCCAGAACAAAAGAGCAACGACAAAATATCCAGAATTTAGAGTGAAAGAGTCAGTGAAATATCCCCAAGAAGACTGGAAAAAAGTCAACCCGGTGTTTTCTTTGTTTTTTATTTGATCTTGCATACATGTGCATACATAATTTCCTAGAGGTATTCGAAGCGTGATGGCTGATGTTCATGCGCATAAATGACAATATAGACTTAGTTATTTACATTTAAATTTATGAGAAGTATCGCCGCATGAAAATGAAAATATAAGCCTAATATGACGTGATCAAAGATGAAGGCTTTGCCGCTGTGTGGGTGCATGTAGATGCGGTTTAACATAAAGCTTAAGGTCATGGACTAGTAATAACTCCCGAGTCAATACTCCTCCCTCTGGCTGTGACTGACATTTACTTGGGTTGTTAAAGCCTATGGGAGCACGTGGAATAGGTGGGTTCTGAGCAATGATTGGCTCTTATGGCCACGTAGTCTGCCACAGCTATGTATATTATGCTGAGGCTGACCGTGCTTTTCATAGATTCGTTGGCTTTGGGGCGTGAGGTCAAGTAAAATTAATGCAATCAGAAATAACTTCAAAATTATTCCCATACTCACAATGTTGCGTGATCTCACAAGATAACGTCCACTTTTTATCTAACGCAATATATGAAGGGTTCAACTGAAAGATGGTGAACGACTTTCCCTCTTGCTCCCAATTGAAACGTGCCTTCTCCACCAGCACCCTCGCTGGAATCACGGCAGGACCTTCTAAAATTAAAAATGTCCCCCTAAAATAAGAGCTGCGGTTTTTGCCATTTCAATGGTGGTTCACAAAAAAATATGCAAACGAAGACTTTTCCAGGCGTCATTCATGCACCCGTTCTCCACTTTGGGAGAACCTCCCTCCGTTTTATTCCAGTATGATTTCTGTGCCTGACAGCCTGTGAGAAAATAAACCATCAGTGAAAAAGCCAGCACCATCACACCGTCATTTTTGCTCGAGCCTGTTTCTTTCTGAGGGAAGGAAGTTTGCGTCCACTCAACTACAGCAAGTAAAGTAAGGAAACCGCGACAGACCAAAGACAGATTACATGACATCTGTTTGGGCTAATCTGCTGTTGGATCATGTCCGCCATGCTGTAAATGTTTCCTATTAGAGAAAAATTCCCGAATTAACCCACAAATAGACCTACTTTTTGTAATTACATAAACATTTCGGGACCTTTTACATTATCCAACATTTCGTGAACCCCATGGCGCCATCTAGCGTCCCTATTTGTTCCAACACCAGGGTTTGAGCAGAGCAGGGCGTTGCGTTTGTTCAGGCCACTCAGCATCAAAACAAGCACAGTTGCAGTTTTACCATCTGTGACCAGCAGCACAGGCCGAATATAAACACTTTCAGATCCGTGTTCTGCTCTGCAGCTTGCCGCAGACTGGAAAGTGTTAATCAGATGACTAATAGGGATACGGGGATTACAAACACCGGCCGGGCTCTGCTTCGTCAAACTCCGTCATCCAGACGACTAACTTGCTGACATACACGGGACAGGACGGGACGAGGGGGTAGGGGGGTAATGACGATCAGGATAATATGACCTGACAGTGTGTTTCACTAACTGATCTGTGTACTTCAAATCAACGGTGCTCTGTCTGTCTGTCTGTTTGTCTGTCTCTCGCTCCCTCCGCTCCTCCATCTCTGACAACCCTTTAATCTGTTTTGCGGGCAGCTGGGTGCCCGTGGTGAGTGCGTGTGTGCACGTACGCCCCTCTGCTTGCCTCTCTGAGTGTGCGTCTGTGTGCCTCTCTGTCTATGTGCCTCTATTTGTGTGTGTGTGCGCGTGCGTCTGCCTGCCTGCCTGCCTGTCTGTCTGTCAAGCTGAGGGTGCGGATCAAGGCTGCCTGCTGAGTGTCTGTCCAGTGACCCTGCTGACAGAAAGAGGATCTTTTTTACACTCATCCTTGGAAATAAACCTGCTCTCACTCAGTTCCCTGAACACCGCACTGCAGAGGCTTATTGGAGACGTTAAATTCCCCCTTCGCCTGTACCTACGCATAACATGTGTTTTTCGTAGCCCCCCCCCCCCCCCAAATGCTTCGAATTTATCCATTTTTTTTGTTTGTCATATAGGTCATATACGTGCAGCGGACGTAAGCTTTCCGTTAGCAAACCCCCTGTCGGTCACACCTCGGACTTGGATCTGCTCTCGCGCCAATTTTTACTCTTAACACTTATTCGATGTTTGATATTTTAACCTTATACTCAACTCCCTTAATTTCACGTTTCTCTGATCTCGTCTGTGCACATGTGCTTACCATATTATGCCGTTGCTGAGTGCAAGTCGGCACCTTCTTATGTGATCACATTATAACAATAAAACGGACTGAACACTGCTCCCGTGCGTTGCAGCGGATCCCCGCGCGTTTTAAATAAACTAACCGGGAACGTTTAGAAACAGGGTAACATCAGATTAGACCCGATTAGACTTCCGGTGGCCTTGCCAACTTTGCCAGCTCACTATGTTGCACGTGCAGCTGTCGGTGTCTGCAGGTTAAACGTACAGTAAAGCAGACCGTGACGGGAGTGGGGGGGGGTGTTAGAGCTGTCCAAATGCTGATCTGCTTAAATACCCTCCTAAATATTTACTCATGCACATTTAGAATTGCTGGTCTGAGATGCAGATCTTCCAGGCTCGGATTTGATCTAAGTCACTTGAGTCGGCAAGTGAACGACCAGAAACTCCTCAGACCCATCCGAGGTGTCTATCCCGGTCTCATCCTCCCCGAAAACTCAGCTTTACATTTAATTTTACATGGTTTTACTTTGCACCTATGCAAAATCGGACAAATGTTGTCCATGAAGAGAAATTTGAGTTGGTGTGAAAAGGGTGGCAAAGTCCAGCGACTGTGATAATAATGTAAAAAAATACTTATTAGAGTAAAATTGAAATAACTTACGCCAGGGTGCTTCTTAGCGTGCTCTATTGCTGTCCGAAATACCATCACGTGATGCTTCTTTTAACCTTGACCACAATGCATGGATTGAAAGAATGTCAACTTTTTAACTCTGCCTCTTCACACACACACACACTCGTTTCATCAACACCCGAAACCTTTAAACAGGCTGTTAGGGTCTAGACCTGTTGCTCTCTGTTTGGGAGGGGTGGAGAGAGAGAAAGAAGGAGGGAGGAGGAGGGAGAAGGAGGGAGGTGTCGTACATCTGATCCTTCCATCAGATCCCTTGGGTTTGCCACTGCATCATACTGGACCCTGCAAACTACATTTGTCTTCCACAAACTGCACCGGCTGTATTTTTCCCCATCAGTTTCAGGAGCTTGTGTGCGCGCCACAGAAGTGTTGGCACGACTTTACAGGGCTCAGTGGCAACAAGGGGTGTAGCTGGGTAGACTCCTGCAGCACGGTCTGAGTCTCATTTGACTTGCTTCCTTTGCGGTTGTCTCAACAGTGTTCAGCTCCTTTGGGAGATGACGGGAGGAAATGGAAAGACACACAAACATTTTCTTCCCTTACAGGCTGTTATGGGGTCAAGCATGGGAGTTTGGGGTGGGGGCACATAGGGGTGGGGGCACATATAGGCCTATTATATGCATATGAATTTCCTGAATGGCAGGATTGTTAATGAAATGATTTCATGATTTCAACCATTATGAAGGTTCAATGGTTAGTGTCAGGGATCATATGAGCAGTTGAGCCACATCTGTAGGATGAGGCTCAAATGGGACAGATCATATTGTTAAAAAAAACAAAAACAAAACAGGAGAATGAACAAAACAACACAGGAATTTCCACAAAAGTCATTGCCTGTGCTTCATAACACTGCAAGTCTCTCCCAAAACAGCAGAAATGGAAGATTGTCCCCCCATTTCCTCCACCCAGAGCCGTGCTCTCTCGTTAGTTTTCTCCGAAGCCAAAGCACAAAGTATGATAATAAACACAGTGAAGAGCCTGTTTTGCACCAAGACCTGATCATTAGCGCTGATTCACTGGTCTCTGCTATTTCGCAGGAGAAGAAAAAAGAATTTCCCCCGCCATCCTTTTCCATGGCTGTTGCCAATTAAATCCCAATTTTACAGAGAGCGTTGGTAGCGTAGTGTTTGCAGGTCCAAATATTTGGTCCAACCCCTTCAGCCAACAGCTCTAGCTAACACATCATCCTTTTACCAGAAACCTTTGACCAGAAACACATCACCCTTTTACCAGCCTTACCTGACGACGGACCACACACCCCAGCGTGTCCCAGTTTGACCTGTGTGAGGTGAAGCCAAAACCAAGGCACACTTTATGTCATTCAGAGACGGTGAAACAGGCTTGTCACCTTGACTCATTATTGATTTTTTGTTGTTGTTGTGAGTTTCTTAATAGGCTATTGCCATCTGTGCATTTTATTTATGCTGATTTGTTTATGACCCCTTCCTCACCATTTACCCATCTCCAGTTACACATCATTTTCAGTACACTCACTCTCTCTCTCTCTCTCTCACTGTCCAGCATCCACTTTATGATTTTTATTTACCGTATCACACACGCTTTCATTTCATTTTACTTCTAAATTTGTTACCTTATTTTCTCCCTTCCCACTCTGCACATTGTGTACACCTGTCCATCCCAGAAAAGAGCCCCCCCACACACACACACACAAACACACACACACTCATTTCTTCTCTTTGTGAAATGGGAGGAACGCCCTCTTTTAGTGCAGGGGTTTCCCCATTCCAATCAAGTGTCTAGGGATTAAGGACGTTCTTCATTGATGTTTGCTGTTTGGAGCTGTTTTCACTTAGGGCATGTGGAGAGCCCTCGGAGACTGTAGTTGTGATTTAGGACGAAACAAATAAACCTGACTTGAATTTTTATGGAAGTGATTGTAACAAAGTTACCCACATTTGGAAGGGGAACACAGAGCACAGTGTTGACATTCAAGACAATTCAGGGTGTGTGTGTGTGTGTGTGCATGGGGGAGGGCATGAGTTTCTAGTGCTCTAAAGAGCACCTGCAGCCTTCAAAACCATTGCTTAGTTTGCCTCTGCGTAGTACGAAGACTAGTCCTTAATTATTTTGTCAGTTTCATAAAGTTAGATAATCATAAGGCAGTGAAAAACCTGCAAGCATAGAGAAATGCACTTGAGAGTACACACTTGTCTTAGCACACGGGCATACTGTGTCAGTGATTTTCTGTTTGGTTAACAGCTAAATAAAACCCAATTGTATTTGATGGAGCTACTTCCGATTTACAATGCCCTGCCTCGATTCGAAATCAAAACAACCGCAACCCCATTCTCAGTGTGTGTTCTTCACTTTCAAACCAGTAGAGATTTTATCACCTACGAAGAGCGCCATCCCCACACAACAAGCCGCTTCCATTAGGGCCTGTGACGATCGCACAGCACTTTCTGCCCGGGGTCCCATGAAAACCTTGTCTCCTCAATAATAACATCTAGGTGATGTTCAAGTTTTTGTACCAGTCTTGGATGAGTTTTCATGGGACCTTGGGGTCATGAGACCTGTTTGACCTATAGAGGGATGTGAACAAAAACATAAAGTTGGTCAAAGTTGGAGTTGTGAGGGGTTTGTTTTCCTGTTAGCACAGTCATTCATTGTGCAGCCTTCATAAGCCTCATATACCGGGCGTCTACAAACAGTAATAGTGTGTGTGTGTGTGTGTGTGTGTGTGTGTGTGTGTGTGTGTGTGTGTGTGTGTGTGTGTGTGCGTTCCCTACTCAAGAGCCACGCATTGTTTGATTTTGCCAGACTAATTGGTCCGACATCAGTGCAATTAGGTAAAAATTCTGCAGTGCTTTCCAGAGGCTCAAATCCGCTTTTCAAAGATTAACAAAACATTGAAAGGGGGGGAGAGAAACCCACCGAGGGCAGGGAGGGTCATGTTGGCCACGGTCCGACTTCCAAATTACTTTGTGGAGGGCTGCTGCTCAATTGTCACAGTTCAACAGCATCATCTTTGGGAAGGCTGCTGTTTGGATTAGTGGTAACAATAACAGAGACACTCGTAAAACCTGCCACTCACAGCTGCTTTGGCTGGAACCCCAAAGGCATCGCTATTGATTTGCACTGTCATTTACATGGAGGGGGGGGGGTGATAAATAAGTAATGTTGTGTTTAAGAGGAGGAAAAGTTGATTTGATGAGTCATGGGGGAAAAAAATAACCAACATTCAAATGTTGAACTTTTGTCAAGTTCTTGTTGTTTTTTTCTTTTCTTTCTTTTTATTGCAAGAAGAAAATACTTACTGGCCATCCAGGAATATAAGACCAATTTAGACCGACTCGGCTTAGTGTTGATGCTGTTCCCGTGGTTCTGTGAGCCTGTAATGAAAAGCCGAGTCCACCTAGTTGGACAGCAGCCAGCACTACATGCATGGCAGCACTTCGGAGGCGGTGTAGCTTCAGCGTCACGAAAGCTTCAGCTTCCTTTATGTGCGAGGTAGGTTTCGTAACCTGAGGGCAGATAAAATACTTCTCAAAACCATTGTATCATATCAGAAATACATGGACACCACTCTGGGGGGGGGGGGGTTCTCCTTATACAACAGCAGCCAGACTATTTGGCAAGTGGGACACGCCATTTATTACCCTCACTGAGATCTGATACTTTTCCAGTCGTCTCCAGAGAGCGGAAAAAGAAAGAATGAACGGTTTCATTGCATCCATTCAGAATCTGTGATAGGCCATAAACATTTCCGACACTTGTTTTACACAGTAAGAACAAAATAACACCATCCGGGACAATAATAACTCCTGCTGCACATCTGCTATAGCCCCAACCCTGGCCCCTACAACAAGCCTGTTCACAGCATGTATTTCTCCTGATTACCTAACAAAATACCCAGTAGAGCAGACGGTGTGGCTAGCTGCTTATCTGGTGCTCCCGTTGACCTACAAGACCCACAGCTCACAGTTAAGTCTACCTAGTTGGATGTGGGCCAACACTACAATTACGTATCCACTACATTACATACAGGACCAATACAGCAGAGACTTAACAAAATTAGGTATATAACTGGGGTTATCCCACAGGCCCCTATCATTACTACTACTTTTGGCTGCTCCCGTTAGGAGTCACCACAGTGGCTCATGTGTTTCGATCTCTTCCTGCCCTCTGCATTTTTCTCTGTCACACCAGCCACCTGCATGTCCTCTCTCACCATATCCATAAACCTCCTCTTTGGCCTTCCTCTTTCCCGCTTTCCTGACAGCTCCGTATTCAGCATCCTTCTCCCAATATACCCAGCATCTCTCCTCCACACATGTCCAAACCAGCTCAATCTTGCCTCTCTTGCTTTGTCTCCAAACTGTCCAACCTGAGCTGTCCCTCTCATATACTCATTCCTAAACATGTCCATCTTCATCACTCCCAATGACAATCTTAGCATCTTCAACTCTGCCACCTCCAGCTCTGCCTCCTGTCTTTCCATCAGTGCCACTGTCTACAAACCATGCAACATCGATAAAATATTGTTAATGACAGGCCCCCATCATCAACAATATTTTATTCCACACCACCCCAAAAAGGTTCGAGGTTGACATTCTGGATATTCCCAAAACTCCCTCCTCCAACACCTGCTCACAATACCGATCTGAGCTATGCCCATGTAAACTACGAGTTTGCGTATTATCATACTACTTTAAAAAAAAAGAAGCTAAATCAGCGTGACCCCTTCTGATCCTGTTTCCTTGCTACACTAGAACAGTGTAATATAAATCAGTAGTGCCCCTGATTATTTAAGAAAGAAGGGCTGATGTGGTGGTGACAGGTGTCAGCACTAAGTCATTTAACGACCCCCCTTTTTTCATGTCGCCATGCTTCGTTTCCCTTGCTCCATCTGAGTCCCACCTGGTGCTGACTGAATTGGATTGTTCATTATGTCGCTCTCTTTGTTCTGATATGAGGGCAGCTTTGCCAGGGCAGAAGAGGCTTTTAAGCCTTTGCATATTAAATGCCTAGTCTTGGTCCTTACAAAACATACTTGAACAAATTTGCCCACTAGTCACAGAAACACTCCTGGGGCCTGGACTCGCTCAGACAAGGCCCACTTGGCCCCACTGTAGGAAACAGGCCGGTGTAAACCCCACTGCCATGTAATACTATTAGACCTCAGAGCCCTTCTGGGTTAATAACGTGGTGGACTAATGACAAACAGAGCAGTGTTTTTCAAAGACCACGTTGGGACCCAACTGCAGATGGATTAATTGGAGATTGGCCACCACATCCTCAGGTAATTCTTCTATAAGTAAGTCATGGCTGTAGCAATAGTATTGTTGTTCCGAGTTTGCGTTGTTCCAGGGAACAATTAGAGTGTGACACAGACCACAAGTAATGCTGGCTCGAGCTGAGTTTAATGTGAAGACTGTTATGTTAATAAAGTCAAAAGTAAGCAAGCTCAAGTGCTTTAACCGTCCATTCTGTATAGTTTAGAAAAAACAGAACAGAATGAAACAAGGGCAGCATGGCTCAGGAGGTACAGTGAGCCATCTAATAATGGGAAGGTCACTTATTCGACCCCTGGCTCCTCCAGAGTGTGTCGACGTGTACTTGAGCAAGATGCTGAACCCCTAACTGCTCCTGATGAGCAGGTTGGTGCCTTGTATGTCAGCCTCCACCATCAGTGTATGAATGTGTGGCATACATTGTCAAGTGCTTTGGAAAGCACTATATAAATGCAGTACATTTACCATATAAAAATAAAGAGTAAGACATTGATTTGCCTTCCCCTGAATGCAAGATTGTGTCTTTTTGTAGCCTAAAACACAGGGCTATTGGTTTGACTTGGCTTTGCAGAAAATCATTTGCAACTTGCGTGGAAATTTCTGGTGAAAATGTTCAACTCCTGAAAAAAGTTGGAAACCCACCAATCCACATTTAACAGATTCCCTGTTAAATGTGGTACATTTAACGGGAAATCTGTCGGTCTCAGACTGAGTGACAGGTGAGACTGTATAACAAGCTGAAGGAGCTTCTGATTCTACATTGTAGACCTCCACCATCAAGTGGCATAAGACTGTACTACAATGTATAAGTACACACATTTATTCCTTTTCTTCAGATTAACAAAACAGTCATTGATGATCTTTTTATATTATATTTTCTGGCATTTGCTGGAAAAAGAAAGGTGGGGATATGAGTGATTGATATTAACAAGGAAAACAACCTAGCTACCTTAAAAAAAAAATTCATCCATATCGCTCATAATAATATGAAGTTTGGTTACTGCTGCCAAGTCATTTTCAGTACATTTAACAGCCAGTTTTGAGGATCTGAAATCATAAAGGATATTCAAAGTAGTTTTGGGTTGGGCAGAAAAAGGTTTATACAATATGTGCTGCAACAGAATATGTTTTGTATGTTTCACTGCAGCTTGACAGCAGTGATACAAACTTCATCCAAACACTCTTTTATTTCAATATTTCACATCACAGCTGAGAACGGTTTGTCTGTTATTCTTTCAACAGAACTCATTCTAGGCTGCGTTGTGTTCAAATCTAAAAAACAAGTGTATATAGATATAAAAAAAATACCATTTACATGATAATGTACGAGATATTTCATAAACCCTTTGTGCTGTTCATAACCAGTTAAATAATGACCATTCAATATGAGTGGTCTCTGCAGGTTTGGTCATTTCAGTAGAGTTAGCTGTCTATCTTAGATGTTAGACATCAGAACAGTTTCATATCACTCCCTGCATGGACACCATGATACACAAGTCACAGAGAGAGCACAAAAAAACCCCCATTGTGACAAGAATAGTCACCTACGCATTAGGATGACGAGGAAAAACATTCCTGTGTGAACCAAAACACTCTTGAATATTGATTTTTAGGATGGTATGATTATATACCGAGTAAACCAAGTCTGTGAGGCCCCCACTTAGGACGTAACCATCGAGACATCAGCTACAACAGAAGATGAAGAGGCCAACTGAACTAATGAAGTACCAGCAACAGTAGGAGATGGCCCTGTCGCCATGGAAACGGCTGGTTCCACAGGCCGAGCAGGGGCAGGTCTGGCTATCATCATGGGAATGAAGAGGTTGGAGGCGCAGTGCTCACTGAGGTACTCCCCTCCTTTCTCCTCGTAGTCCTGTCTGCTGATCCATCCCTCCACCCCTCCTCCTCCTCCTCCAGGGAGGTGCTCCAGGGCCCAGTCCCTGGCCCCGTACCAGGCATCCAGCGCTGGCCGAGACGCCATGGTCACCTGGAAAGAAATTGAAAAGTCAGAGAAGTTGGCTTTACTAGTTCCATGTAGGTTTTAACTGGATTATCTACTCCACCTGACTGAAATCTAGTTGGGCTGTTTCTTTGGAGTACTGGAAAAATAATCGATTAAACGGCAATGTCTATCTGATGCTTTAATCTTACTCGGGCAACTTGGGTTACTTAGTCTGGTGTTAATGAGATTAGCCAGACAGAAGTGATTTATTAAGCTATTTTTACCAACAAACTGTTAGACAGCATGTCATTAACATAGTCAATACAACACTGTAAAAATCATTTTGCTCTGGAAATTTTTGCACTACGCTAAGTTTTCTAGATATTAGCTAAAACATCTACCATTTAAAATGTCATGTAAAAGCATTTTGGTCAGAAGAGTATGACATTGTTGGGGCTTATTAAATTACATACCCATGACCATCTAAATACTTGTACCTTGAAGTGTGACTGGAAGGGCCTCATAGCCAGCAACTCTCTCTCAACCCTCTCCTTCATCCCTGGGTACTGCATGTTCCCCCCTGTTAGGAACACATTGCTCACCAGTGCCTCCTGCTGTTCTGGAGTGTACCTGCACATAGTATAATGGGGGAAAATGATGACCTTCTACATCTTTACGTACCACAGAGAAAGAAGTCAATAGTCAAGAGCAAATTACTGTATTTGAGTGGTTTGAGCACAATAGTGGGAATGAAACTGTGTGCATGTTTGTTTTCATGTGCAAGAATCTTACAATGTTTGCATTCACAGCACACAAGCATGTCTGTGTGTAGATCTAATTTCATCCATGTGCATGTGTTCTGAGAATGTATGCCTGCATTTGTCTGTGTATCTCTTTGTTTGAATGTATACATAAATACCAATGCATTTGCTTTTTTTTGTCTGCTGCAGTATAACTAAATATTACTTTTCCATGCCACTGTAACTGAACATGACCTTGCCTGTTCAAATGTAATTGAACATTACCTTGCTAGAACATACTGCAGTGTCTCCATTAGTCCCATCTGGTCCTCTCCAGTCAGGGAAGGCTGGAAGAGGATCTCTGGACATCTCAAACGCTCTGTCCCCACAAATAGCTGGTGGTAATCTGCCATGTTGAATACTGGCTGGAATCAGACACAGAGTTATTCTATGCTGAGTGGAATGCATGTCTGACTACTATGTGCATTATTAACGAAGTATGTGCAGCAAAAAAAATACACTCTTCCAAGACTAGCCTCTTATTTCAGCTTTTTGGATACATTATAAATTGTATGTGCGAAGAGCTCACTTGTTCAAGGTGAGATGATGGCAAGAGTCTGCCTGACTAAAGTGCCCTTGAGCAAGACATCCAGCCAAATTTCTTGTATGGGCAAACTGAATTGGCTTAAACAATATAAATTTCCATAAACAGTGTAAAATATATTTAATTCAATCACAATGCTAACTTTGTCGGCCATGTTGTTTTCTTCAGGGAAGTCAGCTTCCATCAGCGCCACCCTGTCTCCCTCGTCCATCGGCTGTTCCAGCTCAGACATCTGGTACACCATTAGGAAAAGAAGGTTACTTTTTTGTACATTTTAGTTCAACCTTTATTAAACCTGGTTAATTATAATGAAATTAGGAGTTTCTTTTTCCAAGGGTCACCTGGCTAGTAAAGCAGAAGCATGAGATCTTAGTGCAGATTTAAGTGCAGACCAAAGACAAACAACATTCTCTTTAGAAAAAACAGAAAAGTTGTAAATAAGATCAAGATAAGAGAATGTATAAAACAAAAATACAATAAAATAAATAAATAAATAAAACACAAAAAAACAACCAAAAAATGGGAACTGGATAGTATAACCAATGCTCCATTGTTGCTATCCAAACCTATGACAATGAAAATGCCGCTATTTCAGATTTTTCCCCGAATTGTTTTGGGCATGGTGGATTTATGTCATCAGACATGTTAAGAGCTTAGAGAGCGAACACAACTGAAAGATAATATGAATCAAACAGCCCTTCAGGTATTTTGCAATGGTTTGGTTTAACAATGAGCACCTCGGTCTTTCCCTCCACTCCGTCGCTGTGCAGTAGTTTCTGTCTGCCCTGCTCCACTGCCAGGTGGAGTTTATTGATGTAAGACTGAAGCTCCTCAGCACAGTCCATGTTCAGCTCCACCAGACTCTTATGAAACTGGTCCACCATTCCGTCCTCGAGCAGCTCCTGCACATAGACACAGAAAGAAAGACAAACACAAAGAGAAACATGCAGTTAAACATACACACAGTCATGTTGGTTGCTGCTTGCTACTTTTCTCTTCACTTTTACAGGGTTCCCACACATTTCCACAGACAAAATTTCAAAACTTTTCCATATATTTTCAAGGACCCATAATACAATTTCCATGACCATTCACAACCTTTAAGTACATATACAGAAGTGTACTTTGGTTTATTATTGTATGAACATTAAACAGCAACCTTTTTCATTCTCTAATTGTTGGTTATTTTCATATTCACTTCAAACACTCCAAACCATAGGCAGTGTCATTACATTGCCCTTTATTACAGAAATAGCATTACAGGCACTTAGTCTGGCACTGGCTTTCAAGCGTCGGGGAAAACTGAACTGACATGCTAATACACAATTAAAATTGAATGACCAACTCAAAAAAGGGCTTTAATAAAAATACCTCTTGTCCCAAAAGGTGCGATATAACTGCGCAAACATGCAATATCGTATTTCAGTAATTTACTGTACTAGTGTAATGACCACGGATGAGTAGACTCACTAGCCCTTGATTAACGGGTCGGACACTGGTTAGCGCAGTCGCCCATGGTCCGGTTTAGCCGGGTTCGATTCCCGGCTGCGACAGATTCTCGGCTGCCCCTGAATTCGCTAAATTGGTGTCAGAAGTGGGACGGTGAGACCGAGAGGCCATCGGAAGTGCATGCACCCAGAGGCGTGAGGGAGCTGGTATGCTGAAGCGTGGGGACGCGCTTCCCGAAAGAGCAGGGTAGTGTAACGACCATGGATCACTAGACTCACTAGCCCTTGGCTAATGGGTCGGACCCTTTAGTTGACTGGTTAGCGCAGTCACCCATGGTGCAGGGAACCCAGGTTCGATTCCCGGCTGCCCCTGAATTTGCTACACTAGCATGGCTTTCCTTTGAAGTTATCATGAACTGTTTGGCACAACAAGGCTGTGCACACTGCATGCACAAATTTACAAAAGAGAAAATGTTGAGCTCCACAATGTATTCTTAAACAATTACAGACATGCCCTTCACTTGACAGCCACAAGAAAACAAAGCAGTATGATGCTACATTCAAGCAAACAACTAACATTCAACCATCATGGTTTGTGTTTTAAGTTTGAACTCAACACCCAGGTCTACTTCATTTTTTTTAATTTCTCGTCAATGTCCTTGTCTAAATCTGACAGGGTTGCTCTCTTGTTTTTTGCTGTGTGCCACAGGCTATTTGACTTAATGATAAATGTCACATCCCCTGTCACCTCTGCCTTCTCTTCAAATTCATCAGCAGACTGCAGAACTGAAGTCATTTTGTTAACATTGCGTGCAGTGGCATGAGCAAAAAACTCAGAGCCAACATACCGTGTATGCACCTCACCACCATCACAAATTCGAACATGCAAGTCCATATGTTTCTGTTCCAATTCATGTGACTCATCAAATAACACCACATAGCCACATTGTCTTGATATCACTCAGTGAGAAGAGATTTGAAGTAAGATGCAGACAGAGAGACACGCACATAGACAGGCAGACACACGGGCAGGAAAAGACAGACAGAAATAGACAGACAGACTCACACAAACTACAGTTACACATAAACAGTGGCACAAACCTTTTCAATGTATGCTCAACACTATCAATCGGCTCATCTAATCCACTGTGGACTACATTGCATTACCCTTCTCCACAAGAGAAAAGTGCCCTTGAGCCACAAATTAACTCTCTTGCCTGTACTGCCAGCAGTTTATCCAGCCTCTCCTGATCCTGCTGGAGCTTCTCCTCCCGGCGGCGGGCGTTGATCTCCTGGAGCCGTCGAAGCTGCTGCGCTCGCCTCTCTTGCCTCTCCTCCGTGTTCACACTGCCTCCGAGCACCTTGGCAGAGAAGGGAAGCTGAATGCGGTGGACCTCCCGCTCGTAGAACTCTGGGCTGCGCCACTTCTCCAGCTCTACGAGAAATATTGTGCTTGGTGAGGCAGTAGGAAATACGGGATGGAAATAGGAGGGAAGGAAGGAAGAAAATGAGAGAAGGAGGGAATGAAAGAAAGAAGAACTTCGAGAGAGCGAAGAAAGATGGAAAGGAAAAAGAGATACTCAGGATAGAAGAGAAAAAATAATGGGGGTAGGAAGAATAGAGGGAAGTAAAGGAAAGAAATGCGTGTGTACACCTTTATCATATCCTCAATATGTACAGTGCATCCGGAAAGTATTCACACCCCTTCACTTTCCCCACATTTTTTTATGTTACAGCCTTATTCCAAAATGGATTAAATTCCTTTTTTTTTCTCATCGATCTACATACAATACCCCATAATGACAAAGTGAAAAAGGTTTTGTAGAATTTTTTGCAAATTTATTAAAAATAAAAAACTGAAATATTGCATGTACACAAGTATTCACACCCTTTACTCAGTACTTGGTTGAGGCACCCTTGGCAGCGATTACAGCCTCAAGTCTTCTTGGGTATGAAGCTACAAGCTTGGCACACCTATATTTGGGGTATTTCTCCCATTCTTCTCTGCAGATCCTCTCGAGCTCTGTAAGGTTAGATGGGGAGCGTCGCTGCACAGCTATTTTCAGGTCTTTCCAGAGATGTTCAATGGGGTTCAAGTCTGGGCCACTCAAGGACATTCACAGACTTGTCTCGAAGCCACTCCTTCGTTGTCTTGGCTGTGTGCTTAGGGTCGTTGTCAAGTTGAAAGGTAAACCTTCGCCCCAGTCTGAGGTCCTGAGCGCTCTAGGGCAGGTTTACATCAAGGATCTCTCTATACTTTGCTCCATTCATCTTTCCCTCGATCCTGACTAGTCTCCCAGTTCCTGCCGCTGAAAAACATCCCCACAGCATGATGCTGCCACCACCATGCTTCACTGTAGGGATGGTATTAGCAAGGTGATGAGAGGTGCCTGGTTTCCTCCAGACGTGACGTTTGGCATTCAGGCCAAAGAGTTCAATCTTGGTTTCATCAGACCAGAGAATCTTGTTTCTCATGGTCTGAGAGTCCTTTAGGTGCCTTCTGGCAAACTCCAAGCGGGCTGTCATGTGCCTTTTACTGAGCAGAGGCTTCCGTCTGGCCACTCTACCATAAAGGCCTGATTGGTGGAGTGCTGCAGAGATGGTTGTCCTTCTGGAAGGGTCTCCCATCTCCACAGAGGAACGCTGGAGCTCTGTCAGAGTGACCATCGGGTTCTTGGTCACCTCCCTGACCAAAGCCCTTCTCCCCCAATTGCTCAGTTTGGCTGGGCGGCCAGCTCTAGGAAGAGTCCTGGTGGATCCAAACTTCTTCCATTTACGAATGATGGAGACCGCTGTGCTCTTCGGGACCTTCAAAGCTGTAGAAATTTTTTGTACCCTTCCCCAGATCTGTGCCTCGATACAATCCTGTCTCGGAGGTCCACAGACAATTCCTTTGACTTCATGGCTTGGTTTCTGCTCTGACATGCACTGTCAACAGTGGGACCTTATATAGACAGGTGTGTGCCTTTCCAAATCATGTCCAATCAATTGAATTTACTGCAGGTGGACTCCAATCAAGATGTAGAAACATCTCCAGGATGATCAGTGGAAACAGGATGAACCTGAGCTCAATTTTGAGAGTCATAGCAAAGGGTGTGAATACTTATGTACATGCAATATTTCAGTTTTTTATTTTTAATAAATTTGCAAAAATTTCTACAAAACCTTTTTCACTTTGTCATTATGGCGCATTGTGTGTAGATTGATGAGAAAAAAAAAGGAATTTAATCCATTTTGGAATAAGGCTGTAACATAACAAAATGTGGGGAAAGTGAAGGGGTGTGAATACTTTCCGGATGCACTGTATATGTGTGTGTGTGTGTGTGTGTGTGTGTGTGTGTGTGTGTGTGTGTGTGTGTGTGTGTGTGTGTTTTCTTGAGCTGAGCACAAATCTAACTTGAAGATTTACTGAACGTTTTCATGACACAATTTTTTATGCATGTCAATGAATGTATCTGCATGTATGGTTGTGGAGATATTCCCACATGAGATACAAATGGGCAAGCAGGCTAGGAGTGGGCCATGAAAGTGCTGCAAGAACTGAATCAAACAATAGCTCCCCTTTGCTGACACCAGCATCAAACCCTCTTGAGCTCATGGCTGCCGACAAAAATGTCAGGCATTCTACCACAAAGGATGCAGAACCTAAAGGCTGAGAACCTCGGGAATCATGAACACTTTGTCATTTCACTTCATGTACTTGTGTACATGAAATAAAACAAAATGCCATTTCCCCCAGCCCACAGCAGTGCAACACAAAGACAAAAACACATCCAAAAACTACAAGAACACACATATCCAAACTAACACATATATCCAAACTAAACATTAAAAAAAAATCACAGCCCAAGGGAACGAGCGCCAGCCAGGATGACTGTCGGAACTGCCGGTCTGCATGGGCTAGCAGTTAGCTTAGCCTGCCCCGCTTCCGCATCCTGTCAGACTCTCAGTGTTTCCTCTTTGAGCGCAGCTCCAGGCAGGGGCTGTGGTCTTTGGGCCCACCAGATGCAGCAGACCAAGCTCTCTAGCCAATCCAGCGCCAGCTCTCCCAGCCAGACACCCTCGACACACCTCCCCACACTCCACATGACATCAAAAACACCACAGTCAATGCCAGGTGAGGCCATCACCAGACCACCTTCGGTGTTATCGGAACTGCCGGTCTGCATGGGCTAGCAGTTAGCTTAGCCTGCCCTGCTTCTTCGTCCTGTCAGACCACCCTTGGTGTTACCTCCTCGGGCGCAGCTCCGAGCAAGGCCATGGTCCCTGGGCCCACAGGACACAGCAGACCAAGTTCTCCCAGCTGATCCAGTGCCAGCTCTCCCAGCCATCAAATGAAGACAAAACTTAGATGCAGAGTTGCAGACATGGACAAAGACACTGCATGGACAGTACTGGATGAGGCCGCTGCAAATGTGAATTCACGCCGCCATCTTCCCACACCGGAATCGGAAAATTAAAAAGCTGACATGAAGCTTCAGAGGAAAGAAAGATGCAAGCAGAGCAGAGCTTCCAGTTTACGTCTTAAAGCTCAACCTACTCAGCCATCAGCACGCTGTCTTAAACATACAAAGACCTAAACCTCTCCTCATACCTTGACCATGTTAAGAACTAGCTGGCATAAGTACCTAAGTATTTATGTATCCTGTATATGTATGTGCTGCATGTATAAGATGTTAGTTTGAGGCTGACTGGTATGAAGTTAAGGTGTATTGGCCAGTGTATGAGACAGAGGCAGGCAGTAATAGTCACGCTCAATGCTTAGTCTTTTGCTTGAGTTTGAAATAACAGTGGTAGCATAATAAGTATGGCAAGGGAGGACAAGTTAGTAATAAACAAATGAAAAAAAAGTTATGTATGTATGTATGTGTATGTGTGTGTGTGTGTGTGTGTGAATGTTGTACCTTCATGGTAATCAGTAGCAGTGTAGCTGTGTTCATGTAGCAGCTCCTCCATGCGGCTGAGTGTGATGGCAGCAAGATAACCTGGGTATTTCAGCTGAAGGAGACGCTGCAGGTAGGTAGCTGCCTGACTGCCACCCACGTTCACACGCTTGCAGTTCACTGCGTCCAACCTACACACACACACACACACACACACACACACACACACACACACAACACAATATTGAACAGAGTTCTTACTGCTTTTCATTTGAGAATTATAAAACATTTTGATGGCTACTTATCAAATTTCAGTTACATTATTTTTGTAAATTTTGAATAGATAAACATCAGACATCACAAATTGAATACTTCAGAAAACATTCAACATTACATTGACTACTGCAATTCTATCCTCTTTGGTCTTCCCCTCAAGTGTCTTCATACACTTCAATTGGTCCAGAATTCAGCTGCCTGTATCATTACCAAAGCTCCTTCCATAGATCACATCACTCCTGTTCTTCAGCAGCTCCATTGGCTCCCTGTTAAATACCGTATTGACTTCAAGATCCTGCTCCTCACCTCTAAGGCCCTTAATAACCTAGCCCCTTCATATCTTTCCAAACTCCTCCATATCCACACACCCTCCCACACTCTCAGATCCTCTTCTGTTCTCCAACTCACTACACCATTGGTCCACTTGACTACCATGGGGTCTAGAGCCTTCAGTCATTCTGCCGCCCGCTTCTGGAACTGTCTCCCACAAGACATTCGCAACATTGACTCTCTTTCAACTTTCAAATCCCATCTCAAAATGTACCTTTTCAAACTTGCATATTCAGTCTGATCCATGCTTCATTGAGTTTTGTGCAGATGATGATTTTATACTTACCTGTTGTATTAACTTTTTATTGTCTACCCTGCTTAGTTTTGATTTTATGCTGTCTGATACAGTGCAGCTTGTTTGTTTTTTTTTAACTGTGTTCTGTAAGGTGTCCTTGAGTGCCCTGAAGGGCACCCACAAATAAAATTTATTCTTTTTATTATAATTATTAGTTTTAGTCAATTTGAGGTTGTGTAACAAGAGGTTACATTTACTCGAGCAACATCATGCAATTAGTAAACAAGCCATTTAATCATATTTAAGGCAATAGTAAACAGCCAATTGTGATGGTAAATTAACAACTGTGGCCTTGGCATTTTTATGACATTTTACATAACATAGCACAACAAAGAGAAGAAAACTTGGATCTCAATAAACTGAAGATAGGGAGGCCGTATGAATGGGGAAAAAAAACCTTTTCCTAACTTTTTATAATATTGAGTGTCTTCCATAACTCATCAAAGCTTTGCAACTTTATTGTATATGCCCTTTTTAAAAGAGATAACTTCTATGGAAAGAGCTAAATTTGTTTTTGTCTTTGTGTGTGTTTTGGGGGGACGGGGTACAGCTGACTGCTATAGACAAAGAGTTAGTAAGGGAGACACAGGCAGAATCCAGATGGGCAGATACAGACAGACAGGTGGCCGGACACACAGACAAGACAGGCGAAGACTGCATGAGAGAAAGACAACCATCAGATAGAAGATACTAGGGCTGCACAATATATCGAAAATGTACCTTCATCGCGATATCAACATGCGCGATATACGTACCGCAAAAGACTGCTTGAACTGCGATAAATGGTATATGCACGTGCCATGCATTCACGCTCTGCGTACTACTAGGAGTTTGTGTTGACTTTGGTGCCCCCTTCTGGAAAAAAGGCGGTAGTGTCACTTGGCCGATTCCGCCTCAGTAACAACAAAATATAATGTAAAAAAAATAAAATTCTAACATTAGTTACTGACTCTGCAAAACTGGTAGGACCTCAGTTTTAAATCGAGATTGTTACGTAATCATTTATAATATAAACTCATAGTAGCTGCTATATTTAAATAGGCCTAGATTTTGTGTTAAAGTGATGAAGAAACTGAATTGCCATGCAACGAAGTTGGTGGTATTTGCTCATTGTTAATATAGCGGCTGTAGCCAGGTGCATTTTTCTTTTTCCAATAAAACCATATTGCTGGAATGGAAATAATGCATTTCATTTTTTTATTCAGCGTGCATAGACTGTTCATTGTCTGGGGTCTGTGTTAGCAGCAAACCTAAGCAGAAAGACATTAAAAATGTATACTTCAATATTTTTTTTATTTATCGCGAGTCATATAGTCATCGCAATATTCAACAACGGTATCGCATATAGCATGTTTTCCTAATATCGTGCAGCCCTAGAAGATATAGATGTTTGAGCCTGAGAGTGCCTTACCTGCCGTTGACAACTGGCAGGATCTGAGAGCAGTGGTATCCCGACGACAGGACAATGCCAGTGTGTGGTCGCTGGAGGTTTCTCTGAGCATTATTATAATAGAAACTGTACAGGCTGTCTACCCCATAGGACACATGAGGGACTCTGTAACATTCAAACAGCAGCTCGGACATCATCTGCCTACAGTGCAACGGGTTGCAGGGAGCCTCTGTCAGCACCATGGGGTGTTCCACACAACCCTGAAGAAGTAATGAAAGAAGTAAAGAAAGACATTGGATGGTGAGGTCGATTGTAGCACTAACACACAAACATAAGTACTAGAAGACACCGAGACTCCGAACAGTCCTGAAATCAAATAACATACAATACAAAACCTTATTTGGTCGACACTGAAACAGGATATTTTCCTTTTTAACCCACAAGGCTCACTCCACCCTACCTATCGAGTGGCTCTACCAAATGTTAGTGCATATGCACGGGTTAGGGTTACCACCGATTAACGCTAGGGTGCAGTTTCTCCGTACGCTCACCTCAGATGCGATGCCCAAGTGGGTGAACACATAATCAAATATGAGCTCCTGGATCTCGAAATTGACCACCACGTTTCGGTCGAACTGGCTCTTCAGCAGCCACCGCAGGGGCTCCAGGTTGGAGATGTCATTGCCGATTTGGGTTTCGCTTCGGGCTGCCCCTCTGCTTCTTGCCGCCACTGACTTGAAAATCAATTTGGGTGCAGCAGGCTCATATCCCTCACACGCCCAGCCGGCCCGGGTTTGAAAAGAGCCGTTGTCTATCACAATCGAAGCAGCCGGTGCAGAGTTCAAATACTGGGTAGGAATCTCATAAACAGGGTCGGGAGATGTTTTGCAGTCTTGAAATGTGAATATCTGACATACCGGCGCTGCCGTGGAAGTCATTTTAATGACTGTGTCACCACAAAATAGAGCCCACCGGAAGCGTAACATAATCCACATTAAGTTCCGGCAGTAGGAAGTGGGAACTGTCAGTACATCCGGTACGGATCGGGGACCAACAGGGGCAACGTTTTGACTGTAGTTCTGGCGCTAATTATACTACAAATATGAAATGGTAAATCGTTTAAAATGATTAGAAATTATCTCAACTACTCCTTCAAATATCGCAGTGGTCTACTATTTCCATAGATGTCTTCCACGTCTCACGAAGACAATTCATATGACAACCCGTCAGACTTCTACGAAATAAAACGATCTAAATGTCTGTAACTGGTCTGATATATCAGATGAAAATCAACTCCATTTATTCGTGTTTTTAAGACACAATCTGAGCAGGTTATTTGTTCATCCCCATCTTCGTGCGTAATGGTAGTTTTGGCTAAATGAGAAATAGCTCGGGTGCAGTTTAAACCGTATGAAGATCCCCGTTTGACCACCAGGGGGCACAGCGGGTCTGTTCGCCTCCCTGCCGGACTGCATTAACGTCAGTCGTTTCACACATTCATTTGTTGGTCATGATGGGGATTAAGAGGGCGTGCTAAAAAGCCTTTTAAGGTTACATCCTTATCACTTTAGTGATTAGCCTCATCTTTTTTCTAAAGCCCTGTCATCTTTGCTTTCTATATCTTTTGCTTCATCATCTACAGTATCTTTTACGTCATCATCTACAGTAAAGGGAATTTAGAAGTTATTTGTTTGCATAGATCATTTACAGTGACAGTGCCTTATTGAGTGATTTTTTTTCAACTTAACTATCGTTTCAAAGTATATGTCACATTCACCGAGTCCTCTTGTTCTATTTCAATTATAAGGTCACCCCCCCCTCCCCAAAAAGAGTGACGTGTAATTGCTGAGTTGAAAAGCATGTATTTTCGAGGGCCTGGTGTCAGTGTGTCTAGCATCGTGTTATGTCAGCTGCCTGACTAGCCTCAGCTGGTGATATGGGACAACTCTGGCTCAGACAACCACCTCTTCCAACCAGCACCAAACTCTCCCTCGTGTCCGTCAGGCTCAATTAATTTTCAGCTCAGTCAATTCAAATTGTAAATAGAAATTCATTGGCTAAAACCAAAACATTCACTCTCTATGATACACATTACAGCCATTATGTTTTAACCGTGCCGGCACTATTAATGTGAAGAAAATAGTGGGATTTGAGGAGCAAATATTGGATGAAACTATGATGCTGTGTGGACTTTTTTTTTCAATCTGTGTTTTACTAAAATGTGCCAAGGCCGTTTCCATTTTATAGTCTGTTGTCCTTTCCCTCAAACTTCTGACCCTTAAATAAAAAAGTGGCCATGAGTAGGAAACAATGGATGTGAATAGACGATCCTGTACCAGAATCTTTTGATTACCACCAATCCCACAATTCATCCGTCCATCCATCCATCCACCCATTCATTAGTTCACTCAGTCACCATTTCATCCACCCATCCATCCATACTTAATTTAGGTCTATGTTTAATAATTACTTATAATTTACATTTCATACCGTTGGCTCTTTTGCCCAAAGGGTTAATATAAAAACTAGTATAATTGGGAATGGGGCTGGTTTATTTCCTGGATTGGAGATACTTGGAATGAAGGAAGGAAGGAAGGGGACTACTGCATGTTGCGTTGATGGTGTGTCACTGAATCACGACCACAGTTCACTGCTCATGCACAAAGCTCTAAGTGACTTCTGCCCCCACCCCCGCCCATGCTAATAAGCAGATCTGGGTCAGCTCACTCCCCTATTAAACACACACACACACACACACACACACAAGCGTTCTCTGTTTCCGCATACACCTTGGTCTGTCTGTCTATCTGTCTGTCTGTCTATGTCTGTCTGTCTGTCTGTCTCTCTCCTCTCTCTCTCTCTCTCTCTCTCTCTCTCTCTCTCTCTCTCTCTCTCTCTCTCTCTCTCTTCTCTCTCTCTCTCTCGCTCTCTTCTCTCTCTCTCTCTCTCTCTCTCTCTCTGAGCGGAAGTGCGAGTGAGTGTACGGAGCAGCAGCGTGTTGTTTCGGTGTGAGTGAGTTTCTGAATTTTGGACTTTTTTGTCTGGTCCCTTTCACGTGCTTTCTGTGGGTTTGTTGTTGTTTAGTTTTTAATTCGTTTTTCTCGGTGGTAGGTTTAAGCGGAGTTTTATTTTCGGTAACGCAGCCACCGGCCCGGCGGGGCAATATGGCCGCTGTGGGAGGTGGAGGAACGGCGTTCGAAAAGTTGACACGCCGGCACGCGATAAAAGTGGCTCCGGTGGTCAAATGCTCGGTGGAGGAGTGCTGCCTCGCGGTAGGTGAGCATGTGGGCTATGGAAGCATCAAATCGGCGTCCAGAATGAACGGTGCAGTAGTTATGTTTATTGACAGTATTGATAAGGTCAACCAGGTGGTGGAAAGTGGTGTGGTGATTAGGGACATGTTGACTCCCGTTCTGCCGCTGGTTAACCCAGCCAAGAGAATCACCATTTCCAATGCTCCCCCATTCATGAGAAATGCAGCTTTTGAGAAGGAGCTTGCAAGATACGGACAACTAGTGTCCCCCATAAAAATGGTCTCCTCCGGTTGCCAGTCTCCTCACTTGAAACACGTTGTGTCCCATAGGAGGCAAGGTTTCATGATTTTGAAAAATAATGCAGAGGATTTGGATCTGAAGCTGAAATTCAGGATTGATGACTTTGATTATATTGTATTTGTTACTTCTGGTATGATGAAATGTTTTGGCTGTGGGTCAGAGGGGCATTTAGTAAGGTCTTGTCCCGAAAGGAGTGAGGGTAGATCTGAGCCTCAAGGGCCGCCTTCGTCCACCGATGCCGCCGCCAGCGGCGCATCTCCGGCTGGAGACGGCGCGGCCGAGTCGGCACAGGGCAGACAGAAGGCTGGGGAGCGAGGGGTGGGAGAAACAGACCAGGTGGTGACACAGAAAAAGACCGAGGCTGGGGAACGTGAGGAAAATGGACGGACTGAGCAGGCAGGAGAAGGAGGTGTACAGGCTGAGCATATTAAAACCGTTGAGCACACTGAGAAGGTGACAGAACTTGGGCAGGTCACAGCTGATGGCCAGGATGAGCAGGTAGGGGAGGTTGAACGGAATGTAACGGAAGAGGAAAACAGCGAGACCAGGGATCATAGCAAATTGGCTGGGCCAGATACGAGTGGTGGTCGGAGGACGCAAATACAGCAGACTGCTGTTAGAGTGGCAGAGTCTGTACTCGAAGAAGAGGCAGAGATTATGTTGGACGATGAAATAAAATCAAAAAAGTCAATTAAAAGGAAGCCGACTGAAGGTAGACAGGAAAATTTAAAAGTGAAGAGGGCTTCAAAAGATAAAAGCCATCCTCCTCTTTGTCTGATGAGAACACAGACGAAAGTGAGTGTGAGTTAGGTTCCTCTCCTCGTACACAGGTGGACACAGAAGGCAGCTATGCCTTTCTGAAGATCAGGAAGTTTTTGCAGGTTACCAAGGGTTTGAGGGCGGTCAAGGTGGAAAATTATTTTCCAGACTTGCAGCTTTTTATTGAATCAGTTAAATGCTTTATGAAAAACACAGGGGACTTGGAGGTGAACACATTCACTGAGCAGGAAGTCTTCAGACTGAAAAAACTTGTACAGAAGGTAAAACTGCAACTTCATGATGATGATTAAGCCACGTTTGGGTATTGTTATCTTTTTGGTCAGTGTACGCTTGTTTCTGGCACAGTTCAGCCCCACTCTCCTCATGTGTAATATACAATTAGGCACTTTAAATCTGAATGGAGCAAGGGATGACATGAAAAGAGCTGCTGTGTTTAAACTGGTTGAGCTGAAGAAAATAGATGTCTTGCTTGTGCAAGAAACACATAGCACAGCAGATAATGAAACTGAATGGAAGAGGGATTGGACTGGAAAATTGATTCTCAGTCATAAATCCAATATTAGTGGTGGGGTCGGGATTCTTTTCTCAAGTGATTTTTTGCCATGCTCCCTTGAGGTAGAGGAAGTAGTCGAAGGCCGGCTACTGAAAGTAAGGGCACAGTATGAAAACGCAACACTGGTTTTTATAAATGTTTATGGTCCAACCCTTGGCCCTGAAAGGGTAGTTTTTCTGGATGTGTTATCTGATGTTATTAGTAAATGTGACAGTGAGGAGTATTTATTTCTGGGAGGGGACTTTAACTGTACAGAGAATTGCAAGTTGGACAGGAATCATCAGGAACCACATCCTGCATCTCTTAGTCGGCTCACACGCTTGGTTAATTCGTGTGAACTGACAGATGTTTGGAGAGCTTTTTATGGGACCCAGAGGCAGTATACATGGACACATCGAAAGGATAACGCACTACCCATGGCACGGCTTGATCGGTTTTATTGTTTTAAACATCATTTTAATGTGTTTAAACAATGTAACATGCTTCCAGTTTGTTTCTCTGACCACTCTCTTGTACAGTGCTCGGTTTTCATACGAAGTGTTAAAACAAATAGTGCTTTCTGGCATTTTAACACAGGCCTCCTAAATGATAACAACTTTAGAGATGCTTTTAAGTTTTTCTGGGGCCAATATAGGAGCCGAAGGTCTGAATTTATTTCTATGCAGCAATGGTGGGACATTGGCAAGTGTCAGATAAAGCAGTCTTGCCAGCAGTACACTCGCAATGTCACCAGAGACATAGCCAGATCTATGAGAGATCTAGAGGATGAAATGGTGGAACTACAGAATTTGGCAGATTCCACAGGAGACAGAGGCCATGTAGAAGCTCTCAAATCCAGAAAGTCTGCTTTGGCTAGCCTGCTGGGTATTACAGCACAGGGGGCACTGGTCCGCTCGCGCTTTCTGAACGCCACACATATGGATGCTCCTTCTCACTTTTTCTTTAGTCTAGAGCGCAAGAATGGGCAGAGAAAAACCATTCACTCTCTGCGTACTAACACTGGTGTGCAGCTGTCAGATTTTTCTGGAATTCTGAAATACGCAGCAGGGTTCTACAGTGACCTCTATAAGAGCGAACTCAGGCAGGATGTGCTGGGGGCTGAGTCATTCTATCATGGGCTAAAAAGGGTTGAGGTAGCGCTCAATACAGACCTCGAGGCTCAACTGTCCCCTGAAGAACTCCATGACGCCCTGCAAAGTCTGGAAAGTGGCAAGGCACCTGGTATAGACGGGTTACCTGTTGACTTCTATAAGTCTTTTTGGCCGGTGCTCGGAGGGGATTTGTTGACTGTACTGAGGAATAGTGCAACTGAGGGGCGATTGCCTCAGAGTTGCATTACTCTCTTGCCGAAGAAAGGGGATCTGCAGGACATTAAGAACTGGCGGCCAGTGTCCTTGCTCTGCACCGATTACAAGATCTTTTCTAAGGTGCTAGCAAACAGACTGAGAAAGGTGATGAAGGAGGTCATCCATGTTGACCAGACTTACTGTGTGCCCGGTAGGCTGATCACTGACAACATTGCATTAATTAGGGACGTTTTGGACATCTCTAGTTCCATTGGGAGTTGAAACTGGTCTTATTTCCATAGATCAGGAAAAGGCTTTTGACCGGGTTGAACACCAGCACTTGTGCAAACCATGAAAGCTTTCGGTCTCAGCCAGGTTTTATAGCTACGATCAAGGTTTTGTACAGTGACATTGAGAGTGTACTTAAAATTAACGGTGGTTTGAGCGCTCCTTTTAAGGTTCAATGGGGAATCAGGCAGGGATGTTCTTTGTCTGGAATGTTGTACTCCCTGGCCATTGAGCCCCTGTTGCATAAATTGAGGTGGTGAGTTGTCTGGAGTTGCGTTTGCTGGTTGCGGCACAACTTTTAAGCTCTCTGCCTATGCCGATGATGTAGCTGTTTTTGTAAAGGACCAAAGAGATATTGATGTCTTAGTAAAAAATGTTATCAAGTTTGGTCAGATATCATCGGCAAGGGTAAACTGGGGAAAAAGTGAGGCACTGATGGTAGGAGAGGGACTGAACAGTAAACTCATGTTACCTGGGGGATTGACATGGAAAAGGGGAGGGATGAAATATCTGGGAGTGTTTGTGGGAATGACACCTTCTCAAATAAGAATTGGGAGAATGTCTTGGAAAAAGTTGAAGGGCGTCTTAGGAAGTGGAAATGGATTCTACCACAACTGTCGTATAGGGGGCGCATGTTAGTATAATCAACAACCTGGTGTCATCAACGCTATGGCATCGATTAACATGCGTTGATCCTCCAACCACCTCCTGGCCAAGATTCAGGCTGTGCTGGTGAACTTTTTCTGGGACAACTTGCACTGGATTCCTCAGAGTGTGCTGTACCTTCCTAAAGATGAGGGGGGTCAAGGGCTAGTCCAATCTGGCCAGCAGGGGTGCAGCCTTCCGCCTCCAGTTCATTCAAGATTGCTCACTGGGCCTAGAGATCTAGTGTGGCGACCAGCAGCCTGTGCAATACTACTTCGACGGTGTTGTGGACTCGGAATAGACCTGCCCTTGTTCCTAATGGCTATTAAGAACTCAGACCTCAACGGATTGCCTGGATTTTTATCGTGGGCTCATGAGAGTGTGGAATATGTTTAAGAAGGAGAGAATGGGCTGTTCTGACTCTCTGAGCTGGCTTCTAAAAGAGCCGGTGGTGTATGGCGGGCGTATGGACACGTTCTGCGACTTTGGACCCACGGTATCAAAGCTGTTCTGCCAGGCAAAGGTCGTCACATTGGGTCAGGTGGTGGAGCTGGCTGGGCCCAATCTTGACAACGCTGCCACTCTAGCATCTCACCTGGGAGTGAAATCTACGCGCCTCCTTAGTCGGGTACTACTACTAAGTGGAACGGTCAGCTCACAGCAGTAGAACGGGGGCTTTTGACATCGTACTGC